>NC_079515.1:20793723-20822763 GCF_000801105.2 Raphanus sativus
TTTTTTTTAATTCTGTTCTTAAAATTCATGTTCATCGAAGTGTTTGAACACACAGTGGCATTAGGCTCACATATATAAAAATATCAGGATTATAATTTCCCTCTTTGGGAGATGGTCTCAAATCCAGTTGTTGATTATTATTTTTCTTCTTTTTTCGTTTTCAGGCGACACTTATGCCAACAACCGTGAACCATCCCAGCGTCTTCTTGGCGAGCAGCTCGATCCTCCGTGATTGCTAAGCAACAGCAAAACGGAAACCTCTCGGGAGAGGCTACTACTACCACCTTGGTACCTTCTACCTCCAACTCTAATCTGGATTGAGTCAAAACCGAGCCTGTGAGACAGATTCATCTCAGCGATTGGTTCCTGATCAGAACGTGTGTCCTAACGAGAACAGTCTATCAGGCAAGAGAAAAGAACTCGAGAAAGAGGTGAGACACAAGTTATTGTTTGTTAACACTTGATAAAGCCAGTGATTGATGAATCCTTGACACATATCCGTGGTATTATTTATAGGTTAATAAATCTCAACAAAGAAGAAGATTTGTGAAACGGATCAAGAAGAAAAGGTGGTGGAGAAGATGACGTCATCTCTGACTTTGGAAGCTGTGGAGGATGAATGGTTGGTTTCGAACTCTTACATTTGAGAAAGTTGCTGTAACTAAGAAGTATATCAATATGACCATTACAACCATTCATCCTCCATGAGACACAAACGCATGAGACACATCCAACAGCCTAAAGAAAAGTCACTTATTCATATAACCTGTTTGTTGATATTCCTAAGAGAATAGTAAAGTGATGTTTTGCATAGTTTCACGAACATTTGTTTTCTTAATGGTGTTATTTTAGGAGTTGAAATATTTTTTTTCTAATAATGAGTTGTGAGTTGTCAACTGAATTTCCTTTTCTTCCTTTCCGAGTTACAATTGTTTAGTGCTAGAACAAAAGATAGCATTTTTAGATGTATCAGAGAAAGAATAACTCGAATTGCCTGAGGATTTGCAGAGAAAAGATACAGAGTATAAGTATTATATGTTGATGAGGAAGCTGTTAAGAAGGATAAGACTCAGGGCATAAAGGAAAACATGTGGTATGATTTTGTTTTGAATTCATTCACCTTTTCTGTTTGTTTGTGGTTTTAGTGATTTGTCAATATCACAAAATGGGTCAAGGTTGCAGAGAAATGGCATGTTAAACCTGCAAACTATTTCCATGATCATGACAAAGTTCTTATATATATTACAAATAAAGTAGGTATTGTTTCCCGATGCTAAATGATCAGTGAACTCTCTCTTATAGATTGTTGGGTGTGTTTTTTTTTTGAGGTTTCTCTACTTTCAAGAATACATGCTTAGGAGTTAGGAGATGTGTGCTGATTTAAAAGGAGCCATGAAACATGACGTTACCGTGGATTTATAACATGAGATAGCCTTAAAGTGGAAAACTTCAGAAAATGAAAAGGTACATCGAATATCGATGCATCTTTCGGTCTTTGATTCTGATGAAATTCTTATGAAAAATATTTCTAAATATAGCTTATATCTTTTAAATTTAGCTCTATACATTAAGCCTCTGCAGCATTAGTGTAAACTTCTTCATTGATGGTCTAGGCAAAGCCAATTATGAAGATATCAGAAGATGATTGTGATTACGAAAATGTAATTAGATGAAGTCATTTTTCTTTTTTTAAAAATATGTAACAAAATTCTGATTAGCATATATTTAAGATAATTGTATAATATTTTAGGGTTTCGAATAAAAGAAAATTATACAAATATACTACATATTATATATATATTATATATATAATTTGTTCATTTCTTTTGGTGATAGTTCATCGTATGTGAATATTATATCATTTGTAATTTAAGTATTATATATATATATATATTCTTTAAAAAAAAAAGGGATGTCATTTGTCGTTTTATCAGATATACATAAATTATAAGAAATATATACTTTTTGTATTGCAAAATAAAATTGTGATAAACTAACTCAATATAGTAATATGTTTGAAATTTTCATACACTTTACTCGAAATATTAGTACATAATATATCTTTAAATAAAATATATAGTATTAAATAAAATAAAATATGATTATTTGATATCTTTTAAATAAATATATAGTATTAAATAAAATAAATTATTTCATATCAAATAATAAGAAAATCATGGTAAATTTGTGAAGCATATAAAATTATCCGAATGTATATTAAAATCCAATGCAAGAAATTAATATTCCTATATTAACCAGATAAAAATAAAGAAAATTACCAATTATACTTTAAAAAATATTTGTTTTAAAATCCTAAAACGGTTTTGGGATGATAAATATTAACTTACTGTACAATCTAGCTAATTAAAAAAAAGATTAAAATCAATTCAATTTTCCACTTTCTAAATCAGTAGGTTTAGAAAAGAATGTATAAGAAAATATAAAAAATATCAATGGATTATAAAACATGTATAAATGTATAAGAGGATAACATAATTCATTATTCATGTATTTAAAATAACCTTTAATTTTTAATAATTTGTTTAATAAGTTAAACAAAGAAAATTTTATTATTATTTAGATTAATTTATATTTCTAACAAGAACAATTTAAAACAAATAGTCCTTTTTATTTAATATTAAATATTTTTATATGTAAAAAAAATAAGAACAATAACATTAGTTGCATTACATGAGTTTTAAAGTTATTTGCATAATAGAATATTCATTACACAATCCGAATAATTTCTAGGATAAAACATATTAGCGTATTTATGTTTACCATAGATAAAAAATAACTCTTCATTGATAATTCTTCTATGTCCTTTTGTTCAACATATATATATATATATATATATATATATATATATATATATGTTGTATGCACATTTATATACTAATAAATAATGTACTATATATTATAAAACTAAACATTTGAAACTAAAATAAATATTAAACATAATAGTGCTATTTATCAAAAGAATAATGAAGGTATTATTTTAATTCAAAAAAATATTTATTATTATGATCTCAGAATTCTATCATTATTTTTGTTTATAAGATTTTTAATATATAATGATTTTCAAATATTTCATAAATCAATATAAAATAACTTTTATTACAATTTCCCGCCCTACGGGCGGGCCGACCCTAGTTCTATATATATACACATCATGAGATAAATTTTAGTCCTAGCAATTTATGCTAAAAGGAAACGGTAAGATGGCCTGGTTGGCTGGTTCACGCGTCTTGTGTCAATATTTTGATAATATTTTGATTCGAAACTAAAAACTCCAAAACATTTTGAGTAGAAGACAACATCCGTGTAAAAGGTCAGTTATTTCAACGATTCCATTTATATTATACAGTTTCCTATCCAATTATTTTTGATGATAATTCAAATAACAACAAAATTCAATCGAGTCACAGAGTCTATCGAAATTGCATATCTCCACTACCACACCAAAATACATTTGTTATTTTTAAAATATATTTGATCACTACTATTCAAGTATTTTTTATCATCTAAAATATAGAAGTCGCTACGAAATATAAAATTCTTGAAAACGGAATTCCAAAAAATCCAAAAGCCATGCGTCCATGAATTTATTACCTTGTGGCAATAGTTTATTACGATATAGTAGTACTTAAATATCTTAAACATGAAATTTTATCATTAATATCTTGGTAAATATTTTCTAATTTTGATTAGTCCTTCTCTTGATTTGTACCGACATTAATACTGGCGATTGATACAACAAAACATAATTAATCGACAGAGCCATATATAGTATTCTCTTTACCGAGTAAAAATAGTAATATACCAGAGCAGTTCTAAAAGTCATGATCTTTTTTTTTAAACACATTTTTAAACACAATTCTAAAGTCATGATCATGAAGTATAGTTTGGGGCTTTTAACATTATCATTTGATTTCTACAATTTTTTTATAAAGTTCGTTTAATCTATAACTAGACCTTGATCCGTCCGGTCGGTATTTATTTTATATTTTTAACTTTTTGTTTATATTGAATTATGTATTTGTAATATTTAAATATAAATTTAAATTGAAAATTAATATTTGTAATTATAATAAAAATTAAAAATAAAAGTTTAATAAAATATTCTGATATAAATTTTAAATTTCCTAACTAAAATAATATAGGGGTGAGTCATAATTTTTCAATTCCAAAATCTTAATATCCCTTAAAAACAAATAAAATAATTTATAAATACAAAATATATAAATATATTTAGAAACTATGATTTCTATTAAAATAAATTTATTAAAGAAAAATAATCTTGCGCCGTAGTTGTTTATTTCTATAGTTTGAACTGTGACCGTATAAATATTTTCTTTCACCTTAAATTTTTTCTTTGTACTAATGGTATATAATATATATATATACACACATATATTTGTAAATTAAAATACATAATTTTGATATAACATTTTAAAACATAACAATTTTATTTATTATTTGAATAATTGTATTTTGTGATTTTAATTATCTATTATATCACAATGTATCATATAAACAAATTCAATATTTATAACTAATCGGATTTATATTATGAAAGTATTTACTAATAATTTATGAATAAATTATTTTATATTTTATTTATATGTTATATAAATTGATTATGATGTGTGAATTTTTTATTTTATTATTTATTATTAATAAATATTAAAAATTATTAATATGTTAATACAAAATCTTTTAGGAAATCGATTCGAAAGTCTATTTAGGTTAAAATTCGCTTAAGAAAATATATTAATTAAATTAAGAAATATATTAAATGTTTAAATCTATTATTAAATTATGAAGAAACAACTATAATTAAATATAGGTTCAATAAATTACTTTAATTGCATTCTAATCTAAACAAATGGTAAAATTAAGGAGTATTTCTATTTTGTACTTCTATTTTAATTATATAGATACATTTACTTTGGAAACAAAACAAATCAGTTAACTTATCATCAAATATAACTATGTTTATTCAGTAATATGTTTAAAATCTCTATCGACTAAACCAAATAAGAAATTCCTTTCACTCTGATGTTTCTAGCAAAGATTTCAAGACTAGAGAGGACAATGGTAGTTAAGAAGATTATCCAGAAATATTACTTTTTGAGTAACTTCTTAAACAATAATTGGGGCATCATTATTTATGTAAGTGATTGAATAATTGATGTGACCAGTGACGACAGTCGTGGAAGATGTAGTTTTGAAGTAATTACCAGAGAAAGTGGCAAAAAATCCGCCTTATTCATACGCTCCTGTTTTTTTTTATTTATACATCTTCAAATGAAATTGATTGTTTTTATAAGCGAATTGTAACAGTTTATCAAAAAAAAAAGAGTTTATGCGCAACTATTTTACTGACAAAATGTAAAAGTGCGCTGTATTATTCCGCAGACAAACATTCGCTAACAAGACAGATAGAGAAGTTTAATTTAGTTCTTCATTCTCTTGCGTTGCATATGAATTAACGCATAGTGATTATTAATTAAGCAGTGTGACCATAGATCCATAAATCTTGAGTGGACGATTACGGTGTTCTTAATGTATGAGTGTATCTATATCAAGACAATTACACAAAATGCGTGTTATTTACACTAGTTTTTGCTAAAATATCTTTAAAAGTTATTTTAGTGATGGAGTTGAGTATGACTTCTATAAACAAAATAAAAAATGTAAAAGTCAATAAAAGGCTTAAAGAATCAGTTTGAATACACTGTTCAAAAATGAATCTAATCATTGGTGGAAATGATTAATGAACTAATAATAACATTGTTGTGGACTTTGACAATAAATAAAATAAAAAGCGAGTCAATGATCTTACAAATAATAATGTAGCTATCCGCTTTCAAACCATCTCCAATCGTACCAAAAACTTATTATATATTTTAATCTAAAATAGAATAATTCTATTATACAATTAAATTTACTCCAATAGTTCACTTTATAATAAAGTTATTCTATAATAGAATGAATTATAAAATAATGCTACTTTTTATTCTATATTCGGAATGGAAAAACATCATTATTCATTAGATCAAATTTAACTCTATAATAGAATTATTTTATTTTAGAGTAAGATATAAAATGGAATTTTGTGTACCATTAAAAATATCCTCACGATAATTATTCACTTGCTTTTTACTTTTAACTGTTATTACAAATGTTGTTAAGGTTTTCATACTTTTGTCATAATTTTTGTTGTTGTTAATATAACTTTTAAATAATTATAATTTAATTATCAATTTAAAATTATTATAATACAAATATCTTTTTGGTAATGATATTTTTTGATTAACTTGAAGATGTCTCATTTTTATGAGATAGTTCAAAGTAGCCTCAAACTAATCCCCAAAAATACAATTTTATATTTTTTTATCTAAATACTTAAATGAAACCTAAAACGTGATTTCATTTGGATATGGTATGAACTGTATTGAGGTGCATTCAAACCCGAGTTTTTTTAAAAAAAAATGTTATATAAAAGTGGAATTCTCTACACTGCCTTCTGTCTGGATTTGGGTGATTTGTATGTAATTTACAATCGGTAACGCCTTAATCGTTCAGTGGAGCTGTTTTCAGCTATGTTAAAATATGCAACAAGTCCAGAATATCATGGCCCAATGATAAGGACGGGCTCCTTCCTGCACCCAGATTGTGAGTTCGAACCCTGTTGGAAGGAACTAAGTCATGATTTCTGGACACCAACACGGATATGGACCTATGCTTTAGAACCCATATGCATACCCGGAGAGAAGATCTATCCGTGGGCTGCACCTCCCCTTGGGGATTAGTCTGGGCCCTTCCATAGGCCCGGGATACTCCCAGGTTAATCAAAAAAAAAAAAATACGCAACAAAAAAGTATTTCTCGTTACATATATTTTTGCGTGAAAAATACTCATTTGTATACATTTTGTAAAGTGTGGCCACTGGCCAGTAAACTATTCTATGTGTAAACTTTTCTAATCAAAATATATATACTATTGTGAGAAATATTAAAGTTCAATCTAGTTAAAGTAACAAGAGAAATCAAGCAAACTTGGAATTGGAAATTTTTTTAATAAGCTCAGTTTTTTTCTAAAAGGGTTTGTAATATAAATAGTGTATGCTAATATATATAGAGCATGCAGATAGCCCAAATGCGGTTAGTTTGAATGATCTAAATAAAAAAGCCTCATATTGCGACCGACATTACCATATTCAATTCAAGTTAATTTCTTACGTTTTTTCAATTAAATTCAAGCAAATCAAAGACCACAACTACATATTTAAAAAATACAAATTAAGCATACAACTTGTAATATAACGGCCAAACACGTTTTTTCATCAGCAGAAAAAGGGCTTTCGTTAGCAGAAAATCTATATATAAATATATGCAGCCAGCTGTCAGTATAACATAAAGATAATGTAAAGACTTTATTTAAATGGAAGTGATTAACCAACTAAAGCCAACGTTAACCCTATCCTCTTTGTTTTGCACCTTCCTCATGCACAAGCCTCTTGTCCGATAGTTCAAAGATTCCATGGCGGTGATTACTTTAAAATTTTTAACTCATCACACTCTTAATAGTATTACGTACTAATCCACGATTATACAAATATTATTTTAAAACTAACATACCAGACAAAATTAATCATTTTAAATGGTCAACTATGCCTAGTATATAATTTCATTATCCTTTTAACTATAGAAATGTTTCGAACTATTGACCCAAAAAAGATTTGAATATCCTAACACAATTGATCGAGCTAATCTTTATATTGTTTGCATTTGACCCAAATAAACATCTCTACTGTGGCAGTGGTACCAACGGGTCTAGCTAGGAGATTTGCATTTTAAGCCAATTCATTTATATTTTTCAATAAGTTAGCTGTTTTTAATAACAAAAATCACATTTTAGGTTAATTGTAAATCCATTAATGAGCTACAAAATTTGCAAATCTCACTAAATGAATCAGAAAACACTAACCTAGTTTTGCTTTGTTTTCTGTCAACCAGTTTAAGATATTTTCCGTTTAGCTACATGCCTACATTGATATCATCTGATTATAACGAAGATAGCTTCGCTAACAAAGATACAAAAGAATGAAAATGTGTACTGTTAAAAGGACCGACTCGTCTACATCATAATGCAACTAACTGTTATTTAATGATTAACTATATTATCAACTTACAATAATATAATTCCCATAAATTCCGGCGTCGTGTGCCGAACTTGCTCGTTAGAATTCTTATTCCCAAGACTTTCTGGCCTATATATATACCCCTTTAACCCGAAACTCAAAACACACAACAGACAATAACAACTTTAGCAAAGCTCAAACACTTTCTTGATTAGTATTATCAAAAACACAAAATGGGTCGTGGTTATAATCTACTATTCATTCTAGTAACGTTTTTAGTATTGGTTGCAGCTGTAGCTGCACAAGGAAACAGTGGCTCGAGCCGTGGTGGTGGTCAAAGACCGCGTGTTGGGTTCTATGGAAATAGTTGCCGAAACGTAGAGTCCATTGTGGCATCGGTTGTTCGACAACATGTCCAGTCTAACCCGGCTAATGCACCCGGGATTTTGCGTATGCATTTTCACGATTGCTTTGTTCGTGGCTGCGATGGCTCGGTTCTCATCGCTGGTAACAACACGGAGAGAACCGCTGGTCCAAACCGTTCATTGAGAGGGTTTGAAGCTATTGAAGAGGCTAAGACTAGGCTTGAGGCTGCGTGTCCTGGAATTGTCTCTTGTGCTGATATCCTCACCCTTGCTGCTCGTGACGCCGTTGTTTTGGTATTATATTTTTAAATTAGTTACTATTTTGGTTTAAATAGTTACACGCACGTATAAATATATAACTAATACTCTTAAAAAAATATATATAACTATCTAACGTATTGAAACTTGGGCGATGCAGACTGGTGGGCAAAGCTGGCGAGTGCCATTGGGACGTCTAGACGGCCGTATTTCGCAAGCCTCAGACGTGATCTTACCCGGACCAAACGATGCAGTGGACAAACAGAAGCGAGACTTTGCTGCTAAAACTCTTAACACATTAGACCTCGTAACTCTTGTTGGTATGTTATCATTACATTCAATTTCTAATGCATTTTTGTAGTTGACAAACATGAAATGACACTGACAAAGCAAAAATAAACATGATTGAGGCAAATGCATATTTTAGAGTGTATATAAACTATGTAAATAAATAATTCAAAATCCATTAGATCCATATTATAGTTTCAAAATTCAATATTTTTATACCTTTATGGAAATGTTCTTATGTAATAAAGACAGTTTTCCGTATGTAAAAGATATATTATATCGTGTAAGCTTTCAGAAAAAAAAAAACTACTTATCTATACTCGTTCGATCCAACTAGCTAATACTAATTTTAACGAGTTTTTGGTTTCACTAGGCGGACACACAATAGGAACAGCTGGTTGCGGTTTGGTGAGAGGCAGATTCTTTAACTTCAACGGCACAGGACAACCCGACCCATCAATTGATCCGACTTTCGTACCATTGGTTCAGGCTCGATGCCCTCAAGCTGGAGACGCATCAGCCCGAGTCGACTTAGACGAAGGTAGTGCTGGCAGGTTTGACACATCGTTCCTAAGTAAAGTGAGGTCAAACCGCGTGGTTCTACAGTCCGATCTAGTCTTGTGGAATGACCCCGAGACACGAGCCATCATAGAACGTTTATTAGGCTTACGTAGACCATCCTTGAGGTTCGGAGCAGAATTCGGGAATTCTATGGTCAAGATGAGTCTTATAGAAGTCAAGACAGGATCAGATGGGGAGATTCGTAGGGTTTGCTCTGCGATCAACTAAGAAAGTGAATGAAAGCACAACACTGTGGTTTGGTTTAAATTTATGATTTGGTTTACTAATAATAATTTGTTTGATACAATAAGCTTGTGATTAGCATTTTGTGGTTGATGTTTACGTTGTCAAGTGTAAGATTGTACTCTATAACATGAATGTATTATGTAATAAATAAAATTTGTCATTTGTTTTTTTCTCACTCTAGTACGTAAGGTGTTTGCATGAACGAATTATCAAAGGAAGGAAAGTTTTGATTTTTTTGATTAATGAAAACTAATCTCAGTAATGATTATCAATTCATAACTAAGTTTATAGGTTATAACTTCTGAACTAGATTTTGACCCGCGCTTTTAAAGCGCGGGTTTATTTTCCTTTATTTTTTTTTAAATTGACAAATATTTAATAAATGTCATATTTTCATATATTTATTTTTTTTATAAAAGACTTAAGCTTTTTATCTTTCTTTATCGTGTTTCATTTTAAATGAGTATAGGCCTGATCACAATATTCGGACCCGAAGAACCAACCCAAAACCGACCCAAAAATCAGGGTCCCGAACCCGATCAGACCCGGGGTAAATATCCGAATGAATTCTAAATTGCTATATCCGAAGAACCGATCCGAACCCGATCCGAACCGAGAACCAAATGAGTACCCGAAGATACCCGAAATGTGAATATATATCTAAAAATATATGTTATAATTATATTTTTAATTATTTTAATATTTTAAATTAATATCATAAGTTAACTATAGTAGTCATTTTTAGTACTTTTGAGTATTTTTGGATAAAATATGATAGTTTGGATAAAAGTTTACCCAAAAAAACTGTATATAATGGATATTTTTGGTTACTTTTGAGTAATTTGGATACAAAAAATTTGAACCGAATCAGATACTTTGGTTACTCTGAGTATAAATAACCGAACCCGTTTTAGATATTTTGGTTATTTGGTTATTTTTCAGGTTCTTATGCATGAGAACCGAACCCACCCGGATCCGGAAAGATCTGACTCGAACCCGATCCAAAAAAAAATAAAAATTGAATCTGATTTGTTAATCGGCCCAAATGGCCCAAAAAAGATGATGTGGGCAATGGGCTGGATTTAAAAAAAGTGACCCAATATAGATGTGTTATTAATATTACTTGATTGCCCTTAATGAAATATGCAATGTTATTAAAGAAAGGGGTATTTTTAGTAAAAAATTCAATAGGATCCTGCTTTAATAGTATAGATATTCTAGTCTCTTAGACTTTTGGAATCCGAAAGTCTCCTAACTTCAATGTTCAAGCCTGTGATCGGTCATATATATGATCAACGTACTCAACCATCATATAACAGTGACCACACAGATTCTACATTACTTGTCTCGAGTTCAACTGTACATAAACCAAAAGAATCTCAGAACTAACAATTATTTTATTATGGGGCAATTTGGAAAATGATGGAAGTTATGGGGTGGTTTTGTTTTCTGTATTCTTTTCAACGGGCCACGAAGGGAGTTCAAACTTAACTATCAGGCCCGGATAAGTGGGCTTCTAACATACGGCCCAATCATGATAATATAATACTCCCTCCACTCCTAAATATTAGATGTTTTAGGTAAAGCACATTTATTAATAAATTTACTTTTTATCTAAAAATATTAAAAATTATAAACTAAAAACTATTTGACCCATTACAAAATAAAACTATTAAATTTGATTGGTTACACAGTTTTTGATAAAATTAAAGTTATATAGAAATATAAGAACATCTTACATTTTGGAACAAAAAAAATATTCTACACGTCTTATATTTAGGAACAAAGAGAGTAAACGATATGAATTTCGAATAATAACTTCACTGCACTTTAAATTTGATAGATCCACAACTTTCTTAGGCCATCTCCAATAGAACTGCAAAACACTATTTTAGTGTAGTTTTTACACCAAAACCATCTCCACTGGGACTGCAAAAATTACATTGTTTTAGTGTAACACTATAATTTCACACCAAATTTGGTGTGACACTATTCACCACACCAAAACACTATTCACTTCAATAAAACACTATTCACTTATTTTATTAATAAAACTTACAAATAAATAAATAAGAAATAAAAAGATAAATACATATAATATTATAAAATAACTTTTTAGTGTGAAGTTTGGTGTTACGGTTGGAAAATAACTCTTTTTACTGCTAAAATTGCATTAAAATAGTGTGGTTTTGACACAAAATAGTGTTATGAGTTGGAGATGCTCTTAAAAAAAAAAGATTCCACCCAAACATGGAAAAGGTTTGAAAAACGTTATTAATGATAGTATAATGCTTTAAACTTTTTATAACCAGAAAATTTTATAGCAGAACTTATATAAATGACTTCTTAAAAATTGTTTAGTTTATATGTAGATTTTTAAAAGAGTGATTATGTTCGCAAACGAAATTTGGAAAAATATCGATAAACTTTACAGCGCTTTACTAATCTAAACATAACAACAAAAGGTAAGATGCGGTTAATACTATCTTTTGTAAGTGATAGAGATGTACCTATTGATGAATGTCTACTATCTTTTCGATATTATATAGGTTTTGTGAAAGAGCTGTAAAATGAACTTATACTAGCTCAAAACGTAATCACAGAGGATGAAACTTCAAAGAGATTATGTCGACGAATGTGTATCAAGTTTAGATACTAGTATTAAGGGTTAAACACAATTGTATTTGAGATTAGCTTGATTTCATGGAAAAAAGGTGAAAAGGAACATTTGTTTTTCATTTCTACCGTTGATATTCTTCTTATAGATCCGCATAGTTTCGATACTGTGATCTTTACACGTCAACCAGATCACCAACAAGAATCTCTTACTTTGGGAAATAAGATCTGATGCTTTTAACATACAATGGAAAATCATTACAAGTATGTATAGAGGTGCATGCGTTGAGGTAAAGAGTGAGTCAATACGTATGTGATATGTCATTTACTTCTCTACCTTCCAAATTAAATTTCCAAGCAGAAACAAGAAGCTCTTCTATTTTGGTGAATCGTGCAGATTAAGTAACGTGTTCCTCTATTTGTTATGTTTGGGCTGTAGTTTGACTATAGGACCTGGTTTGTGATGATGATCTCGAGTGAATCGACATATTTTCCAACAATAAGTTAAACTAGGAGTTATGAGAGGTGGAAAGTCATGAAAATCATATGTCCAATGTCCAATACCCATTTCAGAACTTCACGCACGTATATTTTAGCCACTAAAACAACAGTAAAATGACAAACAAACGATGAAGTACCATAAGTGACACAATAATTCACCAATGCATGGAGTCATGGAATAGTCATCCGCGGCCACATACAAATTGAAAATGTTAAATCTCAAGTGAAGATGAATTTTGAAAACAAAACCTTTCCTTCAATAAAGTTCTAGAACAAACCCAAAAGGGTAATTTGAAAGTGTAATTTTCATTTTTCCTTTCAAATTTCATTTTTCCTTTCAAATTTTCGATTCTCATAATGGTTATTACTATTTGCATTTTGATTTTAATTATAAAAATGTTTAATTTTTTCCTTTCAAATTTTCGATTCTCATAATGGTTAATACTATTTGCTTTGATTTTAATTATAATAATGTTCATAAATGGAAATTTTGGCAAAAAGTACACTGTATTTGGGTTTAAAATCTCTAATTAACCCATTTATATTTGTTTTTGTAGTAAGAAATATAAAACTAATAAAGTTTCTTGAAATATGACAAAAAATAAAGAACACACAGTTCTAATAACAACAACAAAGGAAAGATGAAAGGCCAGATCTCTCTTCGCATAGACCCACGATCACGCATCCATATGAAAATGCATGACACATACACAAAACGTCATCGTTTATGCGCCACATCCAAAGCAACCGACCTACAAATACCCCCTTGCCCTTTCTTCTTCCTCCTCTTTACTCTTCAAAGTCTCCACCACACACTTCTTCTCCATTAAAACTCCTTTCTCACATCTCTCATAAACACCCAAAGAGCAAAAAAGAGAGAGAGAAGAAACTCACAATGGCCACTCCCTTCTCTACCTTGACACCTTTTCTTTTCATACTCCTTCTCTCCATCCCTATCGTTCTTGGCGCTTCTCATCACCACACTGCGGCTCCAGCTCCTGCCGTAGACTGTTCGATGCTCATACTCAACATGGCTGATTGTTTGTCTTTCGTTTCCGCTGGAGGCACGGAGGCTAAGCCGGCTAGTTCGTGCTGCAACGGGCTTAAGACGGTGCTCAAGACCGACGCAGAGTGTCTCTGTGAGGCGTTTAAAAGCAGCGCTTCTCTAGGCGTTACCTTGAACATGACTAAAGCAACTACACTTCCCGCTGCATGCAAGCTTCACGCTCCTT
The DNA here is from genome assembly GCF_000801105.2 of Raphanus sativus. Taxonomy (NCBI): domain Eukaryota; kingdom Viridiplantae; phylum Streptophyta; class Magnoliopsida; order Brassicales; family Brassicaceae; genus Raphanus; species Raphanus sativus. The sequence continues at coordinate 20,807,940 of NC_079515.1, forward strand.
CTATCGCTGCTTGTGGATGTAAGATCTATTACTTTATTAACCTTTTTGTACTTTAGATTCTTTTTTTTTTAGATTTTTAGATCTATGTTTATTTACATCATTTTTAGTTCAGCTAAGAATATATTTTTGTGAATTTGGTAATCAGAACTTTTTTAATTTATATTTTATTTTGTTGGCAGTGTCCGTCGCTCCTACTATGGCTCCAGGTATTTTATGTTTCTCCTTTGTTTGATTTTGATTATTTTCTTATTTTTTTATCTGAATTTTGTCTCATGCAATGTTGTTTTCTGATATTAAATGCCAAATAAAAATTTATTATTATATTGGTTGATATTTTGGGACCATCTAGGTTCTGTACTTCCGTTTATACTTTAGAAACCCTTTTAATAAATTTGTAAAGATTTTTGACAAAAAAAATTGTAGATATTTGACCGAAATTATAATTAGTGGTCATAATTTCATTTTGAGGTGTTTATGTGATTGATTAAAATTTCTTAACATGGAATCATTATTTGTACCAGGTCTTGCTCCAGGAGGAGCTGTTGCAGCTGCTGGACCCGACTTAGTTAATGTTCTAGCTCCAAACCCATCTCCAGGGAACGACGGATCTTCCTTGGTTCCGATCTCCTTCACCACCGTACTCAGTGCTGCGTTCTTCCTATTGTTCTTGTCTCGTGTCTGAAAAAAGCCTTATTCACCAGCTAGATTTGGTTGTATGAAATGGCTTTGGGTTTTCATGACTTTAGTTTTGCGTGTCTTTTGAGTCTTCTGTGTTCAGACCATGTCGGTTTCTGTTCTTAGTTTTACTCTTAATTATGTTTCCATTGGTCCTTTATAAGAGCATCTCTGATTACTCTTATATTGATGGTTATTAAATTTCTAGTTTTCCTAAGCAATTTCTTTGGTTAAATTTTGTTTATGTCGTTATAGTAACATTCTATACTAACATTTTTACATTTAAAAAAAAAATATTTGTAGCATTTGTGCAAGGTGTTTAGTAGTAATTCAAAAAGTATGAAAACAAACATTTTTAAAAAGCTTTGCTCGGGGCTCTGAAATTGTTAAATCTTTATACCACACTTAATGTGATTGCTTAATTACATGATCAGTTTCAAAATTCAAAATTTCAATGTAATGATTACTCAACTGTCCAGTGTCCATTTTTTAACAAAATCACAATTATTTTCCCACGAAAACTTTCAACTCTGAACGCGCGAACTTTCCAGCGCACGTTAGACCAACATTAACGGTATATCTAAACAAAGTCCTTAGTGTTAATGTCATTAAAAATAAATGCAATAAATCAAAAAATTAGTGGGACGTCCTTAGCTAAGATGTTTTTTTCGTTGTCCTTAGGTGACACGTGTCGTCCTCTCGTTCTTCTCTTTCTCTTTCTCTTTCTCTCGACAGAATCAAAGGTCTTGCCTCTGCCCATGGCGTTTCTGTTGATCTCTTTGACGGACCAGAAAAGGAGAGACATGAAGAGTTAGATCTCTCTCCCACTTCAGCAAGAGCTCGTTTCGAGACCATGATTCGAGCTGCTCAGTGTGCGCATCGACTCTGGCCAGGAATGGAGTCTCCGTCACTATCTTCGACTCCACTCGTGGTCCCGGTGGCCGCATGTCTCAAAGAAGGTTCCTTTTTGAATCATCATCAGAGTGTTTTCCCTTTTTGAATTGAAATTGAAATTGAAATCGAAAATTTGCAGGGAGGTTGGGGAAGATGGGAAGGAGTTGATGTTCGACCATGAAGCTCCGTTTTTCTCTGTGACCAACCCTAATGCTATCTCCCTTGTTCACGAGTGGGAGTCTTTAGGTTTTGTTTCTCAATGGAAACAAGTTTTCGGCTCTTTCGATTCTGCCTCCAACATGTTTCTTGGCTTCCAACAGGTTTTCTTATCAATCTATGATTCATCATCGATCTTAGATACCAACTCAAATGTGTGTGTTGTTTACGGTCTAGGAAGGGGATCACACCAACAACAACAAGTATGTGGGTGTTCCAGGCATGAACTCTATATCAAAGACCTTGTGCAACCACTCCGGTACGTTTCCTTGTTCTTTTGTTGTTATGTTTGGTCTCTGTTGGTATAAATGTGATTAGTGTTATTGATAACGACAATGATCTCTTTATTGCAAAATCCATGCTTTTAGATATTTATTACATCCATTCAACTACATCTTGTTTGTCTTCATATGATTTTGATTTAACAAAAGTAACGTTTTCTCAAACTCATGTCTTCTCTCAGACTTGTCTCATGTGTTTGCCTCGGTGAACAGAAGCATCAACTTCATTGATCATACTAGTGATCTTTCTTGGAAAGAGTAAGTATCATAGAGATCGATTTGTAGATCACTGTCTCAATCTCTTGCAATGTTAACACTCATAAATAGTTTTATTTATTGTTTATATCTCAGAGAATCAAACCTATTGTTGTTGATCCAGCACTATACTTGGCAAGAAGAACACAACTCTTCACTGCTACTGAGAAACGACCAACACCAGATGCTTTCAAAGTCTTTACAGGTTAAAAGATTAATTACCTAATTATATAACTCTATGTGAGCTACGTATATGCTTCATTCTAACCTTTAATATATCACGCAGGCTCGCCGTGGATCGTACTAAGCAGATCTTTCTTGGAGTATTGCATCTTCGGTTGGGACAAATATACCAAGAATCCTCCTCATGTATTTCAACAACATGATCCTCTCTGAAGAATGCTACTTCCACACTGTGATATGTAACTCCCCCGAGTTCAGTAACACAGAAGTTACTCTTTCAAGTTTGTAATTTATGTTTTCAATTTTACTAAGAAGCTATAAAAGTCCTACCAATAATCTATTTTTATATGATTGTCCTTAGCAAAATCTCTTAAGGACAAAGAAATAATTAAATATGTTAAAGACTCAAATTTATGTCCTACCAATAATGTTGCTCTTAGATCCCTTCCTTCACCAAGACATCTTCACTAAACACAAAAATTAAATTAATTAAAAAGCCAAAAAGTTAAAAAAATAATTTAAAAGTATTGCAAACAATAATCACTTTCCTCTCTCTCTCTTTCTCTATCCCACCAACAGCCGACGACGACGACGACAATAACCGCTTCCGTCAGAGTCAACGGCGATCGCTTCACGCCGTTTCAGCTACTTCTCTCTCCTCTTCTTCCGAATTGATTCTCTCTTCCAAAACTGACAAATCTCGAAGACGACGACGAAGAACAGATCATCGTTTAGAATAATAAGCTGATCGATACCTTCTCCTCCGCGAGATCCGGTTAAATACTCCCGATCGCCTCCGGTTTACGGCGATCGGATTCAGTTACGATCTGGTTTATCGCGGTTAGGTTAGCCTAAGTAAGGCCTTCGATTAAGCATTTCGATTTTGAGCTCTTGGCGGTTAGGTTTTTTTCTTCGAGTGAAGGTTTACTGATAATCCTAGGGTTTAGCTAAACCGGATTTGGTTTAGATCCGTCTCGAATGATTACTCTAAGCTGATCCAGCAACGAGAATGACGATGGGACGGTTTCTCTCACTCGTCCGAGGCGACTCAGCCGAGTCGTCGCCTCGGGAGATCACCTCACCGAGCAACCTCATCGGCGAGTCCGCCGGCGGCTCAAACGGCTGGCTGATTAGGTTCTTCGATTCCGCCTTCTTCTGCGAGTGGATCGCTGTTAGTTACCTCTACAAGCATCCACACGCTGGTGTTAGGGATTACTTATGCAATAGGATGTACACGCTTCCTTTATCAGGCATCGAGAGTTATCTCTTCCAGATTTGTTATATGATGGTGCACAAGCCGAGCCCCTCGCTTGATAAGTTTGTGATTGATATCTGTGCTAAGTCGTTGAAGATCGCGTTGAAAGTGCATTGGTTTTTGTTGGCTGAGTTGGAGGATTCTGAGGATAGTGAAGGGATTAGTAGGATTCAAGAGAAGTGTCAGATTGCTGCTACGGTTGTGGGTGAGTGGTCTCCTCTTATGCGTGTGCAGAGTGAGGTTACGACGACGACCCCTGGGAGTAAGAATCAGGTTTTGAGTAGGCTTTTGTCGTCGAAGCAGAAGCTTTTCTCGTTGAAGTTGTCTCCTCCGATGCAGAAGTCTTTGTCGTTCTCGCCTTCGCCGCCGCCGGGGAGTAGCGTTCAGGATGATGGTGGGCAGTCAGCACCTGGTGAGGATAGTAAGATTTTTAAGAAGCTGATTCCGAGTCCTAAAGTTAGAGATGCTTTGATGTTTAGGAAGTCTGGTGAGAAGGATGATGAAGAGAATGAAAAGGAAGGGTTTTTCAAGAGGCTCAGCAGGAGGGACAGCAAAGGTGAGGGGGATGAGACCACGTCTAACTCGGAGGGTTTCTTTAAGCGTCTCATGAAAGACAATAAATCAGAAGAGGAGGAGGTAACAAACAGTTCCGAGGGGTTCTTCAAGAGGCTGTTAAGTAGTAAAGGAGAAAACGAGGAATTGACGTCGAGTTCAGATGGGATGTTTAAGAGGTTGTTACGAGATAATAAAGGTGATGAAGAGGATTTGAGTGCAAACTCGGAGAGTTTCTTCAAGAGGTTATTGCGAGAGAATAAAAAGGAGGATGAGGAGTCCAATGCAAATTCTGAAGGTTTTTTCAAGAAACTATTCCGTGACAGCAAAAATGAGGAAGACAAAGCTCCTAAAGCAGTGGATGATGAGGACAAAGATGGGTTCCTTAAGAAACTTTTCAAGGATAAATTTGATGACAAAAGACATGTTAATGAAAAGAATGAGACGAATGGAGCTGTGCTTGCTGATGATAAATCTGGTGAAGAGGATGAAAGGGAGGGGTTTTTCAAAAAGTTATTCAAGGAAAAGCCTGACGACAAGAAAGACATTGTCAAAGCCGACGACGGCGGTAGTGAAAGCGAGGGTGACGAATCTCCAGAATTTTCTCTGTTCAAAAGATTATTCCGTACACATTCAGAAGACGCAAAACCTACTTCAGAAATTGAAAATACGAGCAATGGCATAGCTGAAAGCAGTCCTGGGACAGAGAACTTTTTCCGTAAATTGTTCAGAGATCGTGACCAATCTGTTGAAGATTCTGAACTATTTGGATCAAAGAAACACAAAGAGGTTTGCTCTCATTTGACTTGGTCTTTTGTGTTTCTGTCTTATTGCAAATACTGGGTTTATCTGTACTGTTTTGACATTCGACTGCAGTTAATTACTTATCTATACCGAACGTTCTTTACAGTCAGTGTGCTTGATTATGGTGCATAAAAATCTTTCTTATTATAACCATTGCAGAAGCGGCCAGGTTCACCTAAGCAGCGGGATGATACTACATCTGGTAAGCCCCCACTACCAAACAATACCGCTTCACAGTTCAGGAAAGGGGCTTACCATGAGTCATTGGAATTTGTACAAGCGTTATGTGAAACATCGTATGGTTTGGTAGATGTCTTTCCCATAGAAGATAGGAAAATTGCTCTTCGGGAGGTGATCATTACACTTGACTTTCCCATATTGATGAATTATTTTAGGCTGTTAAATTATATACCTTTGTAGCAACTGACTAGACTTCCTGTTTCTTCTGTTTCGTTTTAGTCTCTTGCAGAGATCAATTTTCATTTATCTGAAGCTGAAACCACCGGAGGTATTTTCTGAAATTGGATCTTACGACGAGATATTATTTAGAGGTTTACTTTATTTGTATAGCTCATATCTATTTAGCCGGCATGCATTATCTTAGTAACGTATGCTTTTCTCTGAGAGAGAATGTGAAAATTTTACCCCGTTATAATGTTACTGAGATCTAAATCATGTATCTTGTCTTAGAAATAAGTAGTATATGTTTTGTATCATGTTTCTGCTGCTTATATAAGTCCAATGTATGGTAGATCTTGGTCCTTGTTTTGGCTGATTAGATTTTCAGAAGATATTGCAATCTTTTCACTCTTGTTTGGAGATTTTAACCCCACTTTTAATTTCTCTTTTTTCACTGATCTTATGATTTCAGATTTAGAAGCAGTTTAGATTCCTTTTTCATTCTATCTACGTTGATTCTGTTGTGTAACTGTTTTTGTTACCAGATACTAAAAAATTTCCCTAATAACCTTCCAGGAATTTGTTTTCCAATGGGGAGAGGAGTTTATCGTGTTGTTCATATTCCTGAAGACGAATCCACTCTTTTGAATTCTAGGGAAAAGGCGCCGTACATGATCTCCGTAGAAGTTTTGAAAGCGGCAACACCCAGGTAAATTTAAAATTTCTGAAAAGTGATACTTATAAATTGCTTTTATTTTTTCTGAAAAGTATACTTATCTAGTACCTCTACTAGGATGTTACCAGCTTTTTATGTCTGTTAGTCGTACCAAGTGTAAAACTTTATATGATAGCCCTCTCCCATTGTTCTTTTTGTTTTCTGAAACAGTGGTAAAGATACATCGAACTCCCAGAAGCTTTCCAGAGGGGGCATACCATTGGCCAACGGGGACGCATTTTTTCAAAAGCAACCTGCATGGGCTTATCCACTATGGACTACTCAGGAGGTTTATCGCAACAGTGCTGACCGAATGTCGTTATCCACTGCCCAAGCAATTGATCAGGCAATGACTCCTAAGCCCGACGTGAAGGTGAAACTTGTCAGTGTAAGCCTCTCAGTGGAGAGTCGTACTGCATCTCTTGAATCACTGAGTGATCCATTTGATGATGTCCTGGCTGAGGTCCCAAGAACTGGGCTGGACTCGGATCTTGAATGGGTAAGGGTGGTCGTGACGGCGGACCCAGGACTTCGTATGGAGAGCATTCCTGATCCAGGAGTCCCACGTAAAAAGGAACATCGCCGTGTTCCAAGTACTGTTGCCATGGAGGAAGTAAGGGTGAGTATTTCTTGATGGATAACTTGTAGAAGGCAATTACATGTATTTTTTTCCCATTTGAATTCTATATGATACATGATGTACTTTTTCTTGTGGTGGAAATAACTCTGATACTCAATTGAGCCGATATTTTAGTGGCATGTACTTGTTCTTGTCCTGTGCACTTCAGTTACTTATAGGCACCTACAGTTTGAAAGTCAATATATTGATATTGCATGTGTTCTATTTGTTATTCTTCCTCTACCCGTCATTAATCCTCAATTTAATAACTTATGCAGGCTGCTGCAGCGAAGGGTGAGGCACCTCCAGGCCTTCCTCTCAAAGGGGCTGGTCAGGATTCGTCAGATGCACAACCAAGGGTGAATGCATGTTTAACAGATCTTTCTTTCCTTTTCCTGTTCTAAATTTTTAACTGTCTATTTATTTTTTGTTGTGTGCACCAGGCCAATGGTGGAATGCTAAAGGAGGGTGATGCCTTATCTGGTGAACTTTGGGATGGAAAGCGAGAGAGAATACGTAAAGCTTCAATACATGGAAATTTACCTGGTTGGGACCTGCGTTCTGTAAGTGCTGCATAAAATCATACCCTTTATCTTTAATATTGTGTGTTTCCCTATCGAGTTCATTCCTCTAAAATTAAGTTTGTTATTGATAACTAGAATAGGTATTTGTGTCAACTAGCTTGATATAGCACACAGTTTTCTGTTATTGGGGTTGAAATTGTTGATCTTCCTTATCTAGAATGACCGTTTGCCATATGTTATTTGTTTCTACCTCTATTTTTAAAAGGCTGTATATCTTCGCAGATCATTGTGAAGAGCGGTGATGACTGTCGGCAGGAACATCTTGCTGTGCAACTCATTTCTCACTTTTATGGTGGGTGATCCTTTCTTATATCTACTACTAGTGTCTGTTAAATATCCTATTTCTTAGTGTATTGCTTCTCATTTTCGTTTTTATGCCTCTTCTTATTCTGTTAGAGACGACTATATTTCCAATCTTATGGAGAATTGTCTTGTCCGTGTGCTAGATATATTCCAGGAAGCAGGTCTACCGCTCTGGTTACGTCCTTATGAGGTCTTGGTTACGTCTTCGTATACGGCCCTTATAGAAACAATTCCAGATACGGTAATTTTGTAAACCTGAACCCTGTTTAATTTACTACGTTGTATCCTGTCATAAACTTTCTACAGTGGAAGCATATGTAAAAAGTACCATTTTCCCTTCCTGCAGGCTTCTATTCATTCTATCAAAAGTAGATACCCCAACATCGCTAGCCTACGTGATTTCTTTGCTGCAAAGTATAAAGAAAACTCTCCGAGTTTTAAGCTCGCCCAGGTAATGTAGTATTGAGGTAGATCGTAATAGTTCATCTCAACCAGCATGTTTGTTATTTTTTTTCATATAATAAATGATCCATTCTTACCTTCTTGTGCCGTATGCCATTATGTATATAACCTTCCGAGATGGCTTCTTTTGCAGAGGAATTTTGTTGAGAGTATGGCTGGATATTCCTTGGTCTGTTATCTTCTGCAGGTACATCTTTTAGCGCCCCCTTATCTCTCAGTACATTGTTTATTCACCTGTTTAAAAGCATCTAAGTGCGTTGTAAACGTAGAGATTTATTATAGGTCTTACATGTTTCTGTTGCTATTGATATGTTACATGAATAGCATGTTTTGAGGTTTTAAGGCTCATGGTTTTGAATTGGTTGTTGTAGGTAAAAGATCGTCATAATGGAAATCTTCTCTTGGATGAAGAGGGTCATATCATACACATTGATTTCGGCTTTATGCTTTCGAATTCTCCTGGTGGTGTTAACTTCGAGAGCGCTCCGTTTAAGTTAACACGTGAACTTCTTGAGGTAATATAATTAACTCCGTTTAAGTTAACTCCGTTTAAGTTAACACACTCAAGTCTTTCTCTAATATAATTTGTTTTTTTTTTTAATTCGTCTCTTGGAAGTCTTTGTTAGTCCCAATTTATACCTAAGAAAAAGAAAAACACTTTGTGACAACTAGGTCATGGACTCTGATGCTGATGGAGTTCCAAGTGAGTTCTTTGACTATTTCAAGGTATCCACGTGGCTCTCCCTCTCGCCTCTTAATTCTATCACTTTTAAAGTCTCTTAACCTTTTTAACATCTAACTTGTGATTAGGTGCTATGCATTCAAGGATTCCTTACATGTAGAAAGCACGCTGAGAGAATTATTCTCTTAGTTGAAATGTTACAGGTATCATCATAATCTCCTTCTTGCCTTCTTCAGATAAGTTATAATATGCTAACAAAGCCTAGTTATTTTTCCGTGTTGTGTATCGTATTTGATTAGGACTCGGGCTACCCTTGCTTCAAAGGTGGTCCACGAACCATTCAAAACTTAAGAAAACGATTCCATCTAAGCTTAACCGAAGAGGTAGATCCTGTCTTATGTTCTTTGAATTCAACTTCTCATATGATCCACTGTTGGTAACAGTCTTTCTTTTATTTTTGCATTTGGTTGGGTCACGAAACCAGCAATGTGTGTCGTTGGTGCTATCTCTAATCAGCAGTAGCTTAGATGCATGGCGAACACGGCAATATGATTACTACCAAAGGGTCTTAAATGGAATATTGTGATGGAACAGTTCCATTAGCTAGGGAAAACCAACATAATAAGGGTTAACCTCAAAACATACATTTGTATGTTGGGTTCAAAAACGGGCTAGAAACCATGCGTCGTTTTGAGGAAACCCTTTTTCGCATATAGCAAAGGCAGAAGAAAGAGAAAAAAAGCCTTTCACCTGAAGAGAAGCGAGATCAGCGTGAGTGGGAGAAGAAACCAGTCACACACTTAGAGAGTTTGTGTACAGAAAGATTTTATCTTTTTTCTTGATTGTTTTTATCTTTTACATTGCTTACTACTTGCAGGAGGGAGAGAAAAGAAAGAAGGCAAATGCCTTAATTTTCTTCCCTCTTCTCAAAACAAAACCCTTTTATAGAGATGATGACAACTGATGATGTGATATTATTGTATAAATCGTGTATTATCTTTTGTTGCATTAGAATCTGAGCCAAAAAAAAAGAAAAACTTGTGGAACATATTAAACATTCGTTTGAAGTTGTGTATTTTCCATGGATTCTTCCCTTAAAAAATGGTAATGTCACTAATCAAAGGATCATACAAGATTAAAGTCAACGATTACATTTTTAAAAAGACATAATACAGGGGTAACAAAAGTTAGCAGAAGTAAACTATCAAAGCGGCATGGGGCAACTTCTGTAGGCCAGGTTTAAAGCTGTTATTTCCTTCACTTCACGTTGATCATAGATTACAAGAAGCAGTCGAGCTTCTCAAGGATGGGATTTTCATTTGGTGACAGATTCAGACAAAAGTAGTGTTGGATTTGCTTTCATATCCTTTACAAGCTACATTGGCTAGGTAACATATCCTACATTGCCTTGAGTTTTGAGCTCTGAGCTTGTGGTGATTTTGAGTTACATCTGATGCAGCCCTGAAGCTAAGCCTGCCGTGGAAGACAAGCTTCATGAAGTAGCGTCCAGCCTCATAGCTGCTTATGACAAGGCTAATCCTCCTGATCAGGCTCCGGCCATTTTGGGCTTGATCCGATTCGTTACTAGGGAAACATGATAAAACTGAGTTTGGAGCTGAGAGGTGGGGACTAAAGTGAAGCTATAACCACATAAACAGAGAGAATCTGAAACTTGAAAGCGTTTAAAAACTTTTTGCCAATTAGGACTGATGGGGAAATCTCACCTTATCCACACTCACCAACCACAATCCCGTTATTACATTCACACTTCCACGTCATCATCATCCTAATCCCCTTCCTTCATTCAGTCACCAATCAAAAAGACAAAAAACCCAAAAGCTCTTTTGACTTTCTGAAGAAGCAACAGAGAGAGAGATCTCTAAATGGCGGCCATGAACTCGAGTGTTCACCTGCAGCTACGCAATCTCTGGCGCTAGCTCAGTAGAGCTAAACCAGAAAGTGGGTTTGGTGAACTCATCGTCGGTTGGGTTTGGGTCATAAGAAACAGACGGTTCCTGTGATCAAAGCAGCTCACAAGTTGGTTGTGGTGATGATGATGTTAATGGAAGAAGATCCGCCATGGTGTTCTTAGCTGCTACACTCTTCTCCACTGCTGCTGTGTCTGCTTCTGCTAATGCTAGCGTCTTCGATGAGTACCTTGAGAAGAGCAAAGCCAACAAAGTAAAGTCTTGAATCTTGTTTGAGATCTTTTAAATAAAACATTATACGCAAAGTAAATGACCTTTTGTTGTAATTATGATTGATAGGAACTGAATGATAAGAAGAGATTGGCAAACAAGCGGAGCAAACTTTGCGAGAGCATTCACTGGTCCAGTTCGGAAGCTGCAGTTCCCTGAGAATTTCACTGGTTGCCAAGATCTTGCCAAGCAAAAGGTTTTATATTCCTAAAACTCAACCTTGTTTTTTTCTTCTTTCGGAGATAGTTGATTGAGTAGATCATGATTGTTCTTTGTGTGTGTGTTTTTTTTGTATTTGCAGAAAGTGCCATTTATCTCAGAAGATTTGGCGTTGGAATGCGAAGGCAAAGACAAGTTCAAGTGTGGTTCCAATGTTTTCTGGAAATGGTGATCATGTTCTGTTTTGTCCTTTTAATCCATTCTTGTATTAACTGATCTATCTATCAAAGTTCTCATATCCATTTGAATCTATCACTGTAATTATCTTCACCATAAAACTTCACTCAAGTTCATCATCTTAGACGAAGAGAAAAAGTGGCAATACTCAAACAAGTGACTCAACTCATACTCGACGCTACAATAAACGAATTAAATTTCCTAAAAGAAGAAAAGAGAGACGATGATAACGAGGAGTTACGACAATACAAGACTGTGTGTGTTTAACGTACAAAAAGAGTCTTTTTTTTTTTCCTTCTAACTCAATCCGCGATAGCATAAGTGAGAGTCTCTACATCTTTGGGTCGCCAAATTGACTTCTCTTCTGAACAGAAAGAACCTTCTTTTTCCTTTGAGAAAGTCATACGCACTTCCCATTTCATCGCTTTCACCATTGCTTCCACTTCTTGTATCGTCTCCGCATCGTCCCTCACTATCAGTTTCCCTTCCGGTCTCAACACCCTATCCACTTCCGCCACAACCGCCGTCAGATTGCACCTGTAGAAAAACACACAAGAGTTAAGTTTAGTTATATCAAATGTTTCTCAGAGACTAGAAAAAGACAACAGACAGACGCACCTTTGTTTGAGTTTGAGAAAAGATGGTCGGCGTGAAGAAGATCGTATGATCTCGGGTAAGTACTGAAAGATTCACACCAATCGTGGTAGATACCGAAGAGTCCTCGCTCATAGATTATTGCTAGCGTGTCTGGTGAATCTATCGGAACCACATTCATCACCCACACTTCATTTCTTTCTTAGAGCCGCTGCAAATCTGCAAAAGTGAACCAAACACACAAACGTCGTTAAAGTTGGCAATCACCTTCATGTTCTCTCTTCTTCTGTTTTTTTTTACTTACCCTCCATAAACGGCTTTCATGTCCATGACATTTCTAACAGTTCCCCAGTTGATTCCTAAACCTTTAAGGTACGATTTGGTCACTACACGTTTCCAGTGCTCATAATCAGCGGTGAAATCCTCTGGTGCTGCTTTTCCATATACTCCCGTCTGGGAACTCGATAACCAGTACGGTGGTTTATCTAATCTCCCTGGCCATTGCTCCGGCCACTGAGACCCACGTTGCGTTTTGTCTTCTGGTGCGGTGTGCATGCATGCTTGAAGTGGGACTTTCCTGTTAAAATCCATACCCAAGAATCATGTATATGATGATGATAAAACGTAAAATGGCTTGAGTATCAAGCACAATACCAAAACAGTTTATAATCATACCAAGATGCATTTGGGTCATCAGAGTTGGCACAAATTGGAGGATCTTGTTTTGATCTGCTTGTGTAGCATTCATTTGAAGTAGGCTTTTTGTAAGTAGCTACACCAACATTGTTGATCTTGTCCTTGTTAATCGATATGAGTTCCCAACACATTTTCTTTGTGAGTTCACTCATAGCTGCAAAATTCGCCAACATGAGTCAGGTGTGAGAAGAGGATGTTCTAGAGCAATTATATACGGAGGATCACGTTTTCTTTTACAACCTTTCCAAATTTCAACGTCTTCCGTCTTCTTCTGATAAACAGGAGTAGCAGACCACACAAAGAAGCCTCCAGGTCTCAATACACGGTTTAGCTCCAGAAGGAGTTTTCCACCTGTCCATGTATAGTGCATACAAGCATCAGAAAGATAACAAAGAGTTTGACACAGCTATAGCGGTTATGCTACTTACCTTCTATGTGCCATGGCACTCTACATCGAGCACAGTGAACAATGTCGAACACTCTGCCAGGGAAAGGTAGCCTTGTAGTGCCCATCACTGCGGAAATGGCAGGAATGCCTCTCTCAAGAGCAAACTGCACTTGAGCTTCATGTTCATCTTTAGGCGCAAGGGACATCGTGATCACGTCTCTGTCGAAGAGGAAACCTCCAAAGCTTGCAACACCGCATCCAACATCCAATACCACACACGCGAGCGAGCGTTACCCCACGCGATATCAGAGACAGACTGTAAAAGCAGATTTTTCATCAAAATAGGAACTTCATAAGCAGAAATACTACCATTTGAAGTAATCAAAGTACAATTCAGATCTTCTAACAAAAAGAACCAACCTCCTGTATGAAATCGATGTAATGAAGAGCACCATGCTTGAATTGGGTTCCTCCTCCTGGAAAAGTTAGATACTCACCGGTCACTTTAACCCAATTTTGATGGCCCTTATACTCAGCAAGCTTGGTATGAGGGACGTTGGTGTACCAGATCTGCATAAACCATAATATTATAGTATTAGCATTTTTTTAAACATATACATATAAATGATAGAGTGAAGAAAGTCAACAGACCTTTTCTCGACTTTTAGGCCACTCAATTGGCCGCTTGTATCCTTCAGGCAAAGGAACGAGACAGGTGGGCGGGCTGTCTGGACAATGCCTCTCACGATGCTCATAATGTTTAGTACTCTTAAGACTCCTAATGGCTTGCACGTTATCAAGACAAGGAATGTAATCCGGTCCGGCAGTAGTATTGCAGACCTTCCATTCGAAATCAATTTGATCACCAGAACTCTTCTGAGCTTCTTTCTCCTTTTTGGACTCTGTTGCTTGAGTTGGAAACGAACCATTCTGTGCAACTGTTTCATTCACTAGCTCTAACTGCGCCCCACCTGAGGTCTCGTTTTTAGGCTGACTCTCTTGCTCCACCACACTTGTCTTGGTGTTTTCCTTGTCAGGCTTTGTTTCATCACCTTCATTGCCTGTTTTGGTTTCTTTATCATCGTCACTGGACTTCTTCTCACTTTCATCACCCTCGAATTTCGTTTGGTTCTCCCCATCCTCACCGGACTCATTGTCCTCCGTCTCAGGCTTAGTCTGCTTTTCAGTAGAGTCAGAATTTTCTTCATTCAAATCTTTCTTCTCATCCGGATCACTTCCATCATCCTTTTTATTTTCCCCACCTTCGGTCTCACCAGATGAACTAGACTCTTCTTTAGTCTTCTCTTCCTTCTCCTCTTCCTTGCTTGAGCTCTCTCCGTTTGGTGTTTTACCAGTTGCCTCTTCAGGCTTCTGGCCATTACCTTCCTCCGCAGGTGGAGTCATCTGGTTCTTCATCCCATCTTTGTTGTCAAGATTAACACTCTGATCAGGTCCAAGAGAGGATGACGTCATCATCCAGAGACCGACTAAACACAGAGCCACAAACACAACTATAGTCACCGTTGAGCAATATCCTGACGAAGAAGGCCTCCTGTTGTCAATCCTAGTGTACCTTGGTTGCGCCATCACTCCCAAATCAAATCAAACAACAGACGATTACAAAAACGTGTACACACGCACGCCTACACAAAGATACATAAAACAAGGAAAAA